>NC_057809.1:551776456-551777738 GCF_018294505.1 Triticum aestivum | reverse complement strand
TTTATTTTTTGAAATTCTGCACATATATCCTTCTTTGCACTTATATCCATACAAGAACCATAAACTACTTCTATTCCAGTCGTCCGAGTGCTACGGGTGACTTGCTCAAAGCGGTCAACTTTGGCAGACCCATTTAGGAGCATTATACGTGCGGGCAACGAACTGACGAGCATCTGTTTTACGAAGCTTCTGGAATCTTCGCTCAGTATTGGGAAGATTCCAAAGGGTTTCCCCCCTGTTTTTGTGCACTAGTTTTTCTTTTTTTTTCTCATACATGAATATATTTTTAAATTGAAAAAATCTTGAACTTTTTGAATTCTTGAACATTTTGTCCATATTCACGAACATTTTTGAAAAAAACAATTTTAAAGTTCATGCTTTTTTTTGAATTAATGAACATCTTCTGAATTCGCAAACAATTTTCAATTCATGGACATTTAAAAACTGAATTCCCAAAAATATGTGCACTTTTTTCAAATTCATGACTTATGAATTGAGCATAGCTCGGATAGTTAAGTTCCTTGTGGTGAAACCAGCCCACCAGGGTCAAGTCCTAGACTTGGCCTCCGGTGCTCGCATTTTCCAGGATTTATTTCAGTCTTTTCGGTGATGTTAGTTCAGTGGGATGAGACGTTACCGTCGACTACGATGCGGGTGTGGCAACATTTTTAATCTCAAGATGTGATGTTGACTCGATATATCGGTGGTGCTCATGGGGTAGGGAGTCTGTGCATGTGGGTGTGAGTGCATGTGCATTTATGTGGACATCTGCGATTGTATTGTGTTAAAAAAACATGAACGTTTTCTCAAATTTGTGACCATTTTGTGAATGTGGACATTTTTTGAATTCATGAACAGTTTTTTCAAATGTGTAAACAATAATCTAATCCACTTCTATATTCATGATCATTTTTTCAAATTCATGAAGTTCTGAATCAATAAACAATTTTTTAATTCCCGAATGTTTTTTTTTACATTTGTGACAATTTCATTTTCATAAATATTTTTCCAGTTTGTGATCATTTTTCAAATTCATGAACATTTTTTGAAATTCATAAATATTATCCAAATTCATGAACATTTATTATATCCATGAAGATTTTTTTTAAAAAGAACATGTTATTAGTTTCTCGGACTATTATAAATAGTAATATAAAAAATAGTTTTTACGGCATTCCTAGAAATAGAGGGAAAAGACATTAAATATGTGGAAACAACGAAAGCAAAATATGTACATGTCGCATACCCCATGTGTGGCTCGTTGGGACTGGGTCGCGCGCCT
>NC_057809.1:551769896-551776135 GCF_018294505.1 Triticum aestivum | reverse complement strand
TGGAGAAAATGTTCAAGAATTCAAATGGCTCAATAATTTTTCAATTTAAAAAATATTCATGTATTAGAAAAAGGAAAAAAAGAAAAAAAATAAAGTTCATGAAAATTTACGAATTAATGAACATTTTCTGAATTCACAAATAATTTTCAATTCATGGACATTTCTCGAAAAAAATGAGTTCCCAAAAATATGTGGACTTTTTTCAAATTCATGACTTGTGAACTGAGCATATCTAGGATAGTTAAGTTCCTTGTGGTGAAACCAGCATACCAGGGTCAAGTCCTAGACTTGGCCACCGGTGCTCGCATTTTCCAGATTTATTTCAGTCTTTTCGGCGATGTTAGTTGAGTGGGAGTAGACGTTACCGTCGACTACTATGCGGGTGTGGTGACATTTTTAATCTCAAGATGTGATGTTGACTCGATATATCGGTGGTGCTCATAGGGTAGGGAGTCTGTGCATCTGGGTGTGAGTGTATGTGCATTTATGTGGACATCTGCGATTGTATTGTGTTAATAAAAACATGAACATTTTCTCAAATTTGTGACCATTTGGTGAATGTGGACATTTTTTGAATTCGTGAACAGTTTTTTCAAATGTGTAAACAATAATCTAATCCACTTCTATATTCATGATCATTTTTTCAAATTCATGAACTTCTAAATCAATAAACAATTTTCTAATTCCCAATATTTTTTTACATTTGTGACAATTTCATTTTCATAAATATTTTTCCAGCTTGTGATCATTTTTCAAATTCATGAACATTTTTTCAAATTCATAAAGATTATCCAAATTCATGAACAATTATTATATCCATGACCATTTCTTAAAAAGAACTTGTTATTAGTTTCTCGAACCATTATAAATAGTAATACAAAAAATAGTTTTTACGGCATTCCTTGAAATAGAGGGAAAAGAAATTAAATATGTGGAAACAATGAAAGCAAAATATGTACATGTCGCATACCCCATGTGTGGCTCGTTGGGACTGGGTCGCGCGCCTGTTTATCGCCGTACTGGGCCAGGCCCGCCAAAGTGGCGATGTAGACGATACCCGCTCACGTGGTCGCTAGAAGCGATATATAGCGCCCCCCGCCCCCTCTCTATTTTTCTCGTACAAGAACCATAAAGGACTTCGGCCTTGTTTGTTTGGGCTTCAGTTTCGATCCCTGGTCTCAAGGGAGATCGACGGCGCTGCTAGCCACTCCGCCCAAGTCCCATTTGGGGTAAGCAGTAGGGGCGCGTTCCACTTGTGGTACTTCGAGTTTTTTTTCTTTTGTTTCTTTTCTTTTTTTCTCCATTTTTAAATTCTTTTTGCAGTATGTTTCTTTGTTTTTTAGTTTCATTATTATTTTGTTTCTTTTTATGGTTTTCTTTGCTATTTTGGTTATTTTCTACATTTTTGACATATGTCAACGACATTATTCTAATACACGTCTAACATATTTCTAATACAAATTCAAAAAATTCGTAATACATGGTCAACATTTTTTCTATACACATTTATATTTTTCAAATGCTTAATCGACTACAATATTAACATTTTCTAAATACATATTCAATATTTTCTCTATACACATTTAACATTTTCAAAACGCTTGATTAACATTTTTCAAACACTTTCTCAATATATTTTTTAAATTCTTGATTAACATTTTTATATACATGATCAAATTTTCTTAATTTTTATTCATGGTCATTATTTTTTCTATACACATTTAACATTTTCGAAATGCTTGTTTAACATTTTTCAAATACTTGTTCAACATATTTTCATTTGCTTGTTTGACATTTTTATCTAAATGTTCAAATGTTTTCTTGATTTTTTTCAATACATGGTCAAAAAATTATATGCACGTTTAACTTTTACCAAATGCTTAATTAACATTTTTCAAATAGTTTTTCAACATTTGTTTTAAAAATGCATTATTAACATTTTTATATACATGAGCAAAAAATTCATCATTTTTAATACATGATCACCAACTTTCCCATACACATTCAACATTTTTTTCGAGTGCTTCATTAATATTTTCAACTGTTTGTTCATCATTTTACAAATACTTGTTGAACATCTTTAAAATATGTGTTCAACTTTTTTCAAATGTTTTTGTAGAGTTTTTTGTAATATATATATATATATAATATTTTAAGTATAAACAAAAGTATAAAATAAACCAAAAAAGAAAACAAAAAACAACAAAAACAGCAAAAAAGAGGTTGTGGCCTGTCGCGCGTGTGGGCTGGCCCATCTCGCTCGCCCCGTCAGTGAGTCCAAACTGCTTACTTGGCACAATTCATTGGTACTATCTACTCTTCGATGCCACACACGGTGTGAAAAGCTTGGGCACCCCCTAAAGTCATGTTCTTCACGTGATTGGCAATTTAAGAAAGGATTTGGACCGCCGATAGATTGACGAAAGGATTTGGACCGCCGACAGATTGGCGAAACATGGTTTACCAAACACGGTCTGGAAAGCTTAGCCACCCCCTAAAGTCATGGTCTTCACGTGGTTTTTCTTTTGACGGCATGTAACAAACACTCTATTCTCTTCTTAATTAATACATGAGGTATACCCTAATAAAAAACCACGAGGCAAACTTTTTGGATTCGTTTCAAAAAAGAAAAAAAACGAGAACAATGCCGGCTATGACGCAGCCTTGACCCTGACTTGCAGGAGCACGAGTCAACGGTGGATGCGCGGCCACCAGATCCGAGAGAGGATCCAGGCCACGTACTCCACAGGCAGCTCATATTCCGACACGGAACTCGATTCGGATTAGGCCCCAATCTACTACGCTTATCTCGTTATCCTCCCGCGCATCACGTCGTCTTCTCTCCCGCCTACATTCGAGCCGTGACTCCAAAGCCATCCTGGTAGTAGTATCGATCGTGTAGTGCATGGCATGCCTAATCACGTTGTTATGCGCATCCATTACGCGCGCACTTTGGCACTTTGCAGGTAACACGCACCGCCACGTACGCTAATACCACCCCCGGGCGAGGCCGATTTCCACGAGCCAGTCGTCGCCCGGACTGACTTCCACAGTGACGTCTTCGCCGCCGCTGGTTGGCTGGCTGTGATTTACAGTAGCCCGACCAGACGGCGTACGTACCCAACAAGCACGCCTACGACGACTGGAATCTGCAAGCCCACTGTCGATGTGTTTTCCTTCTTGGTATGCAGTCCACTGGCGCCGTCCAGTCCAAACATAGATCGACCGATCAGCTGCCGTGCGTGCGTGCAACCATCAATCGACGTCAGGAATTCGTCTCACGACCGGCCAAGATGAGCAGAGCCCAACAGTGACCTCCAATGAATGGCGAGACGGACGTGCATGTATGTTCTTTCTTCTTTGCAGAAAAGTATGAGGTGTGACCAGGTCTCCGGTCCGCGCGTACGTGCGCCGATCGATCCCGATCACCGCGTAGCTCTCCATCGACCCACCGCCGGCACGTAAATTAGGTGTCGAACGATCTATGGAACGCAGGGATCGACTCTACGCCGCTGGAGTGCCGGGAGTAGTGAAGCGTGAGAGAGAGGAAACTAAGGGCATCTCCAGCCGTTGGCCTCTCAGAAGGGGCAAAAAATCATCCCCTGAGGGCACACCGGCGTTAAACCATGTAATGTAGGCGTGATGCCCCCCAGTCGCGGTCCCTCACGGAATTTTAAAAAAGTCAAATACGGCGCAAATACGACTCAAATTTAACGCAAACTTCGACGAGTTCGTTCAAATTTAAACATACTTTACAAAAAAAAGGAAAAAACTACCGCGGGCTACCCCCGCCGTCTCCCTCGCTGCCCGCCTCGCTGCCCGCCCACGCGGTTCTACATGCCGAGGAGGCGGTAGAACCGCGTGTAGTCACCGCCGCCGCCGTCGTCGTTGTCGTCGCCCCCGCCGACGCCTCCGTCGTCCCTGCTGCATCCCTCCCCCGGTTGACGCGGCGGGTTGGACGGTCCGGGGGCGTCGTCGTCGTCGTCGTCGCTGAGGACCACGACGCCGTGCTCGTCTTCGCGCCCACGCTTGCGGACGGCGATCTCCTCCAGGGCCCGGCGCTGCCGGACCATCTCGTCGTGGAGGTAGTCGTCCCGCGCCCACCGCAGGGCGTCCTCGTCGGAGAAGCCACGCCGGCCTATCTCCTCGTACTCCACGGGGAGGCCGGGCTCCGGCTTGGGCTCGACGAGGACGAACCGGCCGGTGGGGGAGGCGTTGTCGCCGATGCGGACGCCGTAGCTGCGGGTGCGCGCGCTGACAGGCGCGCCCTGGGGCTCCGGCTTGACGGGGCGGAGGTGGAGGCAGGGGGAGTCGCCGGACGAGGAGGAGGACCCCCCGGTCTCCATGCGCCTCGGGGTCCAGGAGCTTCCTCGGCGGCGCGTGAAGGACGGGGGAGCGGGGTACTCGAGGCGCGGCGTGTTGCCGCCCTCGATGTACTCGAGGACGGCCTCCAACATGCGTCCGGGCACGCCCCACCACCGATGCCGGCCGACGGCGTTGAGCCTGCCGGAGGGCTCGACGCCGTTGGTGGCCTCGAGCTGCTCAGCGTGACGGCGGCGGATGTAGGGCTCCCAGAGCAGGCTGTCGGGAACGTACCGTGGCCCCTTCCTCGCCGCACGCGGCAGGGACGAGCGGATGCGTGCGATCTCCGCACGCCGCGCCGCGCCGGTGGGTATCGAGTGCACCGGCACGCCGCCGGCGCTGATCCTCCACGCCCCGGGTACCCGCATGTCCGGCGGGACCGGGTACTCGGCCTCGAAAAGGAGGCGAGCCTCGCTCTCGTGAAGATGGCGGCGGCCGAAGCCGTTCGCCGCCGCGCCGTCGCCTGGGAAGCGCTCGGCCATGGGTGCTGGAGACGGCGAGAGAGAGGAGAAGGAGGAACGACGACGGCGGGAGAGAGGCGAGGGAGGAACGACGACGGCGAGAGAGTACGAGTCGCCGAGTGCTCTGGGGCGCGTCTTATATAGGCCGAGGCGCCGCCCGTGCGCGAGCCGCCATGAGTACGCGTGGCGGGCGAGGGACGCGCGTTATCCGGTATTCACTATGCCGCCCGTGAGGCATCAATGGCGCAGGCTGACCGACGCGGCAGTTTTGGCATTGATTCGCCGCGGGAAACGAGGCGATGAGGACAACGAAGGGCCGAGAAGAGGGTAGAGTCGCTGACGCGGCGGGCCGCAGCTGTTTCGCGCCAAAACAGTTCGCCCCGGCGCCTCCGGGCGCCCCCCAGCGCGCCGGGTTCGGCCTGGGTCTGCCGACGCTGTTTTCGGCCCAAGCCGGTGAAAATCGGGCTCCTGGGGATGCGACTGGGCCGATTTTTCGGCGCCGGCGCAAAAAAAACGTCTGAGGAGGCCTTTCTCGGCTGGAGATGCCCTAATCTGTCGCGTCTACCGACCGGTGTGTTGTGCTAAATTTTCTCTGCCTGCTTGCTTAATTACCAACGATGAGTCTAGGATTTCCGCTTACCAACTGGCGGAGATGGCAAGACAAGTCGACCCGATGGAGACAGCGTGATTCGAAGAACGAGCTGGATGTCAAGTATACGTAGTAGATCGGATGACTCGAGCTCTGCACAGTCTAGAGTCCAGATCGATACGGTCAGTAGTATACTCGAAAGGGAACTGTCTTTGTTAGTTGAACGGGTAAGCTGCACTCCAACGCAGGTTTCTGTCAGTCACTCATAGTCCTCGTCGTCGACGTATTACTTGTCTTCTTTTGCATAATAAAGCTCAGTGACTTGACGGGCATGAACTACAGTGACATATGGGTACACACGCCTCATGAGAAAAAAAATAGTTTGAAGCATCTATGTTGATTTTTCTCCCCCAATGCAAGCTATCACTAATGGGCCTCATCAAGCAACACACATACATTCATGCATCTTTATTCTTCACTTTAATTTTTTCAATTCTTTACATCAGACCACATTTTTTTCTTTCCAAGCACCCGCTCCCATTTCCCCATCCGAACCTATCACTAGTAGACGGTCAGTTATGTTTGGCGTGAATTCGCCGCGAAAAAAAATGTTTGGCGTGAATAGGCCATCCGGCCATGCCTTGAAAATTAGAGGTTTAGGTGAAGGTGACGCGGGCCACGACGTACGTACGTATCTGCTGCGACTCGCCAATCGCCGCCAAACGCCAACTACAACCGACGATGATGCATGCGATCTCGCTTTGAGATCATGGATTCCCGGCCAGAGCCACAAAAGGCTCCGTGCATCCCGCCTAATAAAAAGGGCA